>NW_027070145.1:313269-358387 GCF_002906115.3 Quercus suber
CTGTTTGGCCATCTGTTTGGGTGGTAAGCAGTAGACATAGCAAGTTTAACCCCTTGAAGCCTCATCAACTCTTGCCAAAATTGTGAAGTAAAGATTGGATCTCTGTCACTGACAATAGTGGCAGGTAAACCATGCAATTTAAAAACATATTGCATATAAAGTTGGGCTACTTTGGCTGCAGTGTAAGGGTGTGACAGGGGTACAAAGTGAACAAACTTAGTGAACCTATCCACCACCACTAACACCACATCCTTGAACTGAGATTTAGGGAGCCCTTCAACAAAATCCATACTAACATCCATCCAAGGTTTCTCAGGTATTGGCAAAGGTTGCAGAAGACCAGCTGGGTTACAAGTCTCATATTTCAACCTCTGACAAATCACACTCTCTCACCAACTTCTTAACATCAGTCCTTAAACCAGACCAATGAAAGTCTCTTTTTACTCTATGCAAGGTCTTAAGAAAACCTGAGTGACCCCCCAAGGGACTGTCATGGACCTGATGCAAGATAGCAGTCTTCAAAGCATACAAGTGCCTAAGTAAACCTTCCCTTTGTACAACAACAACCCATTCTGCAGAGAGTAGCCTTTAGGAACAACTTGACCTGAACCCAAGGCCTTTATAATGCCCTGCACTTGCTGATCCGTGGCATAGCTTGCCTTGAGATCACTAAGCCAAGTTGGAGAAGGAAATGAGATCATACACACCATACCTTCTTGAGAGTCTAATTCAGTGCCAAGAGTAAGATGATCAGAACCAACTTCAATGGAAGGTCCAGTAGTAGTCAAATCATTACCAAGATCAACTTTTCTTGACAATGCATCAGCCACAAGGTTCTCTTTACCCCTTTATATTGAACCACAAAAGCATATCCTAATAACTTGGCAACCACTTCTGTTGAATAGGAGTACACTTTTTAGTTTTACTCTCTTGTTCTTCTAAAAAAAAAAAAGTTTTACTCTCTTGTAGTAGGCAAACGGGCGTAAGGTATAGCTAGTGATGTGGTGTCTTTTTGTACCATACAATAATCCAAACTAGTACCAAATTAGGAAGATATGCCTTGCTCCTTTGCAGCTTATACTAATTATATTAGTGATTCACTCAATTTGCACCACTCTGCCACCATAACAACTATTTTAAATTGAAGTGATATGTATCAATTGAGTCTATGTAGGGCCCTTTTATATATAATAATAATAATAATAATAATAATAATAATAATAATAAATCAAGAAGGAAGTTTTACTTATATTATGCTAGGTAAGTTACACACGTACTCAATGACCTCAACCTCCTCTAAAACTTATAAGGAGAAGAGGTGTCAATTGAACTAAAACTTATTAGCAATAGCCCCATATTGTCCTTGTTTGCAATATCATTTTTTAAGTATTTGGTCTCATAATTTGTAGGTATTTCATAAATAAATGCTTTTGCTTTTACTTTTCTAGTCTCTCCCCTTATCGAAGGCAAATGGGGTTAAGGTAGCTAGTGATCTTGTGTGTCTATTTGTACTATACAATTAATACAAACTAGTACCAAATTAGGAAGATATGTCTTGCTCCTTTGCAGCTTATATGAAATTATAGTAGCAATTTACTTAGTTTACACCAATCTACCACCATAACGACTATTTAAAATTGAAGTGACATGTATCAATTGAGCCTATACAGGGCCTTAAAAAAAATTAACAAGGTAGTTATAACTTTTTATTTATTTATTTATGTTTATTTTTTATTTTTTTGAGAATGATGGCGTTTTACTTATATTATGATATATCATATTAAAAATTGGAACACTGATCATATTAAACTCGTTTCAATAAATGTAATTCACTAATTCTCGAGCATTTTTCTTTTACTATAATTAGTAAAGAGGCCCTTCTTCTTGATAAATTGTTTCTAAATATCTCTTATATTATAAAACCCTCGGATATCATAATAAGAAAATAATTAACCTTTATAGGAATAAAAACTCAAAATGTTTTCAAAATATAATAATACTGTGGGGTGGTCATATGACCTGCCTTTTGTTTTACCAAGCCATGCACGTAGGGTTTGCCACTATCTCGTGTGTGTATACATATATATATATATATATATATATTTATATTAATCGCAGTCTGTTTAGTATCAATGGTGCATCAAAATGTAAATGTTTTCAATTAGACATGCACAGTGACAATTTGGGTTTTGCATCTATTATTTGATTTATTTATTTTTTGTTGGAGAGACCGTAATTTGACTCCTTGCAACTATTTTAAAAATAGACTCGTGTGGTGTGACGTTGAAAGTTATAAATGATTTGAATATATTTTTCTCGTCACCAATTGGTTTTGAGGTAAAATGACATAACTCATGGTCTGACAAATGATATCAGAGCCATGGTCATGGGTTTGAGTCACAAGAGTGTCATTGTGAGAGAGAGATTGTTCGAGGGACCACAATTTGACTTCCTATTACCACTCTAAAAAATAGCTCGTTTGGTTTGATAATGATTTTAAAAATTAGACCGAACTGGTACCTGATTCCCGATTTTAAGATAAAATGACATAGTTTATAGTTCGATAATTTATGTTGATTAAAGAAAAGAGCACAAGTGTTTTAACAGGAGAAAAGTAGTTTGTCTTTTACTCTAGAGTTTTAATAAGCAATATTAGTAACACAGTTTTTTTTTCTTAATTTGTTAAGGTGTCAACCATCAAGTTATACAAATTTGAATAGCATCCTTTTCATATAGATTTATTATTGAAATTTTACTATGCATTATTCACGACAAGTTTTACTAACAATTAAAAAAAAAAAAAAAAAAAAGCAATCGTGAAAATTATTATGTTGCTATATTTATTTAATCTTTAATTTATTGATGCATTAATGAGATATAAACTTGGGGGAGGCAAGCGTGTGGGGTAATTGATGTGACTTAGATTTTCTAAGTTGAGAGATACAAAGAGAAGCGTGCCACGTGTGCTGTGGGGGACTCTTATATTGAGGAGTAAACGCGGGGTTGGACTTAGACGTGTGGAAGGACCAACAAATCCTCCCCACCCAAACCACCACCACCACCACCACCCCGTACTTCTACTAACATTAGTTATTACTCCCTACTAATAATGGGGCAATTCGGAAACTCAAAGAGGAGCTTTTATTACACACAAAACTGTTTTACACACACCCGATTGAAATTGTGACTTTTTAAAGCATGTGAAAAATAATTTGTGTGTAAAATTTTTTACCCAAACTCAAAACACTTCTCACTTTTCCCTTCCTTTTTGCAAATTCAAAGATGGTATTGTTATTGTCAGCAATGTCATGTGTTATTGTTCTAAATTTAAGGTACTTTCTCAAATATAATATAATATAATGATGTATTATTATTATATTATATTATATTATATTATTGAAACACACACACAATACACAAACTAATCTGGTCATATAGTAGGAAGAGAGAGAGCGAGAGAGAGTTTAAAAGCTAGGGGTCGTGTCATTCAAATAAGCAACTATACCCCACGATGCTCCCCCCACCTTGTCTTGATCACTTATTGGCAAATTTTATCGAGTCCCCATTTATGCATCCAACACGTGGTTGTCTTTAACGTGTCCAAAGTGGACCTCCTTGCCTCCCTTCTCCTCCTATATAAACCTCTACATCTTCTTCTCCTCTCCCCTCAAATCTCACACTTCTCTCTCTCTCTCTCTCACATTGTCAATCTCACACTCTTTATTCCTTCGTACAAAACCAAACCAAAAGCAAACAACCAACTCTCACATCCCAATCAAACACTCAAACACATACAATCTCAATTGCTTCTCCCTCTCTCTCACACATAAACCATTCCAAGTATACCATTTCCACTATTCCTAAAATAAACAACCATGGCTTTATCTCCAGCAGGAACATCTTCTAGCACATGGGTTAAGCCTAGATTATTATCGTCTTCTTCATCTTCTTCAAGGTTGGGCTCTTTTTCAAGCACCGTCTCCTTGAAGAACAGGCCCACCACCAAAAAGCCCATTCACACAACTTGCTCTCTCCAAACGCTACAATTCCCTAGACAGTCAAATGGTATTGTGACTCCCACCACTCACCCAAATAATGACAACAAACCCAAGACCTTGCCTTCTCCTTCTTTTCCTTCGACTTCTTCAACAGCTAAAAAATGTGAACCCCAACAATGGAATCTCTTACAAAGAGCTGCAGCCATGGCCTTGGATGCTGTGGAATCTGCCTTAGTCTCAAGTGAGAGTCAACACCCACTTCCCAAAACTGCAGACCCAAGAGTCCAAATTGCAGGCAATTTTGCTCCAGTACCAGAGCAACCAGTCCAATACTCTCTCACAGTCACAGGCAAAATACCAGACTGTGTACAAGGTATCTATGTTCGAAACGGCGCGAACCCACTTCACGAACCTGTTGCTGGACACCATTTGTTCGATGGAGATGGAATGGTTCATGCAGTTCAATTCAAAGATGGCTCTGCTAGCTATGCTTGCAGGTTCACTGAAACACAACGCTTCGTTCAAGAACAAGCTATTGGTCGTCCCGTTTTCCCAAAAGCCATAGGTGAGCTTCATGGTCACTCTGGCATAGCTAGGCTACTCCTTTTCTACGCTCGTGGACTATTTGGACTTGTTGATCAAAGCCATGGGATTGGAGTGGCTAACGCAGGCCTTGTTTATTTCAATGGCCGACTTTTGGCTATGTCTGAAGATGATTTACCATACCAAGTTCGAATCACTCCCTCTGGTGACCTTAAAACTGTTGGGCGTTATGATTTCAATGGTCAGCTTGACTCAGCAATGATTGCTCACCCAAAACTCGACCCTGTCTCTGGAAACCTCTTTGCTCTAAGCTACAATGTTGTCCAAAAGCCTTACCTGAAATACTTCCATTTCAAACCAGATGGGACAAAATCACAAGATGTTGAAATCCCTTTAGCTCAGCCTACTATGATGCATGATTTTGCAATCACTGAGAGGTTTGTGGTGATTCCTGATCAGCAAGTTGTTTTCAATCTCCCCGAAATGTTTAAAGGTGGCTCTCCGGTTATGTATGATAAGAACAAGATTGCGAGGTTCGGGGTTTTGGACAAGAATGCCACTGATGCTTCGGAGATTAAATGGATTGAAGCTCCTGATTGCTTTTGTTTCCATCTTTGGAATGCTTGGGAAGAGCCCGAGACTAATGAGGTTGTTGTCGTTGGGTCTTGCATGACTCCAGCTGACTCCATTTTCAATGAATGTGAAGAGAGTTTGAAGAGTGTTTTGTCTGAAATTAGGCTCAATTTGAAGACTGGCAAGTCCACGCGCCGCCCCATCATACTGGAGGCCGAGCATGTGAACTTAGAGGCCGGTATGGTGAACCGGAACAGGCTTGGAAGGAAATCCCAGTTTGCATATTTAGCACTTGCTGAGCCATGGCCTAAAGTTTCAGGTTTTGCCAAAGTAGACCTTTTCACTGGTGAAGTGAAGAAGTACATATATGGAGACCAGAGGTTTGGTGGTGAGCCTTTGTTTCTTCCCAATGACCCCAATTCAGAGAATGAAGATAATGGCTATATTCTAGCTTTCGTGCATGACGAAAAGGAGTGGAAATCAGAGCTTCAAATTGTTAATGCTAAGAATTTGAAGCTAGAAGCCAGTGTTGAGCTTCCATCCAGAGTTCCCTACGGTTTCCATGGAACCTTCATAAACTCAAAGGATTTAGAGAAACAGGCCTAATGTTAGGCTATCTGAATTTCTCTGCGATGCCCATGGATGATTTTTCATCCATGTTTGTAGATTATTAGTAAATTGTAGGAGAGATTTACCAGAGGGATGCTTTGCAGATATGTCCCCGGAATCTCCTCCTCTATTTACAGTGACAGTTTCATCCTTTTTTTATTTTTATTTTTTGGTTTTTCACATGTGAAAGGTTTTGGGGGACCAGCTTGTAGCTTTTGGGTGTTGGTAGAATTTGAGCTCAGCTGGTTTCTGCTTATTCTTTCATTTATGTGCATGTTAAAAGCATACATTTACCTCTTTGTCTATATATATCTCTCTCTGTAATTCTCTGTTTCACTCTGTTGTAAACTTCATAATAATATCAACTTACCTTCTGATGTCCATTATCCATATCTTTGTTCATAACATATACTCTTCATTTTTTAATGTTTTGGCCACAAGCGATTTTAGTCCCCCTTATATGGCATGACTAAACTAAAAACTGACAAATTGACACGTCTTCACTCTATTAGACACATTAAAACTAAAAGTGATCATTTTAAGTGTTGTAGGAACTAAAAACGATAATTTTACATTTTCAAATACTAAAATTGTTCACTAAAGTTTAGAGACTAAAAATGTATATTGGCTTTTAAAACGTGAGTGGTAAATTGCTTTTGTTCATTGTTAAAAGCCTTATATGACGATCACTTAAAATTTTATAGGGAGACTAAAATTTAAAGACCTACAATGTATTTTGACCATTAAAAAGTTTAAGAATGTTATGTTGGCTCTACAGCCTCTTTGGTAACTTTTGTATGAAGGAATAGAGAGTGTTAGGCTTTCAATTTTTCTAAACATAATCAACTACCACCACTTTAGTGTTCTTAAACCCCAAGAAAAGAAAAGAAAAAATAAAACACGTTATTCATGATGTATATCAAGGAAGAAGGGAGAGTAATGGACCAATTAGCATCAACAGTATAAGACAGCCGACAATTGTCAATTAGTCTATTTATGTTGATACGCAACACTTCGTCTAGTCTTCAATATTTACAACATATGGGAGAATTAAAATCGAAGTACGTTGACACACTGCTGCTTAATCCTTATAATTTTTCGATCAAACACTCTAAAAAGGTCATCGAATTCCATGATAATACTATCACTTTGCTATTTCTGTTGCCAATGGGGAGGTTGGAATTTGATAGTGGCGATGAGTCATGGGTGGTTCCCCTCAATTGTTAACTTCTTAAAAAGCACCAATCGGAGCAAGAAACATCATATTTCTAGCGACTGAGGAATTGGACAAATACCAACACTTTTCAAGTTGAGGAAATAACTTATAAGCAAGATATTACGTATGGTAATTTAAGTCAATAAAAAGTCTAATCTCAAACATGGAAAGGGTATATTCAAAGTCAACTTTGCCAAGTGCTCGACAGTAGCTTGACTTTGCTGTAAATTAGATTTTACAGTTACAATTAGAAATAATGATTTGCAAGAAAGTTTTTGAAATTGTAACAATATCAAATCAATCTTGTTGGTATAATGTCATCGACAAACAAATTGATGCATAGAAATCATGCCCATTCGTTGCAAGGTATTGACTTTGCTATACATTATACAAGTTGCGGTTTATCCAAGAGACTCAATTATTGGGGAAGCTAGCTCACTCCCCATCTTGAATTGCTATGGTGCTCAGAGGGACCATCCCAAACAAACAAGTTTTCCAAACAAGTGTGGTTTTTCATCATTTCATACGTCTTTAAAATGGAAGCCAGAGTGACAGATAGGCCACTACAAAACTTTGGGGAATATTGTGTGACGGAGGATCGGGATTGTTCACCGTTCATTGAGTTTTTTGAGTATGGGGTTTTCGAGTGTTAGAGAGCATAGTGCCTTTTCTAGTTTGTTCACTGGTTGCCTATGACAACTTGCCTTGAGGTTTTCTTCACTCTTAGTGCGGGCTCAATCGTGCTCTCATTTTGTTTTTTATATTGAGAAGCAATATGTCCCTTATGCTCAGTGAGGTTGAAATCAATATAAGGCTATCTGAGTCAGGATCCAAGTTATCATATCCTCTCTCTCATTTTAAGTGGAGAATGAGAATTCAACTCGACTTGCATTTTAACAAGGGGATTCTACTGGGAACATTAGAAAATGTCATTTAACTTAGAGGTCATTAACAATTTCCTCATTTTCTTTTAACTATTCCTCGGGTATCTCTTGAAACTTGAAAGTATAAAGAAATGAAATGAATATCTTCTAGCACGATAAATCCCTTTTGTCGTAAAATGTAGATCATGCAGCAAGGAAGTTAATTAACATTAAATTTGGAATAAACCTTACTACTTGAATCTATAATAATAATAATGTAGACATCCTATTTCGCAACTTACATTTAACCTCATCGCAATAGTTCTCAGTAACGGAAGATTCAAGAGAACTTGAAGTATTTTCAGAGACCCTCAAAAACCCTCAAGAACTGAGAGCCAAAATGTAATCAAATCAAAGATTGTTCAAAATTATGCTGAAACTTACTTCCGAGTATGGTTGACAAAATCACGATTTGGATCATACTATCCCACCTGACTAAAATGATTAGGATCATATGAGGATCACATTTTTTGTAGAATCGTATAAGATCATATAGGATCCTACCGATCCCACTAAAAACTAAATTTTGTTTATATTATCATATCATTTTTTTTTTTTTTTTACAGTTACAATTAGAAATAATGATTTGCAAGAAAGTTTTTGAAATTGTAACAATATCAAATCAATCTTGTTGGTATAATGTCATCGACAAACAAATTGATGCATAGAAATCATGCCCATTCGTTGCAAGGTATTGACTTTGCTATACATTATACAAGTTGCGGTTTATCCAAGAGACTCAATTATTGGGGAAGCTAGCTCACTCCCCATCTTGAATTGCTATGGTGCTCAGAGGGACCATCCCAAACAAACAAGTTTTCCAAACAAGTGTGGTTTTTCATCATTTCATACGTCTTTAAAATGGAAGCCACCGTGACAGATAGGCCACTACAAAACTTTGGGGAATGTTGTGTGACGGAGGATCGGGATTGTTCACCGTTCATTGAGTTTTTTGAGTATGGGGTTTTCGAGTGTTAGAGAGCATAGTGTCTTTTCTAGTTTGTTCACTGGTTGCCTAAGACAACTTGCCTTGAGGTTTTCTTCACTCTTAGTGCGGGCTTAATCGTGCTCTCATTTTGTTTTTTATATTGAGAAGCGATATGTCCCTTATGCTCAGTGAGGTTGAAATCAATATGAGGCTATCTGAGTCAGGATCCAAGTCATCATATCCTCTCTCTCATTTTAAGTGGAGAATGAGAATTCAACTCGACTTGCATTTTAACAGGGGGATTCTACTGGGAACATTAGAAAATGTCATTTAACTTAGAGGTCATTAACAATTTCCTCATTTTCTTTTAACTATTCCTCGGGTATCTCTTGAAACTTGAAAGTATAAAGAAATGAAATGAATATCTTCTAGCACGATAAATCCCTTTTATCGTAAAATGTAGATCATGCAGCAAGGAAGTTAATTAACATTAAATTTGGAATAAACCTTACTACTTGAATCTATAATAATAATAATGTAGACATCCTATTTCGCAAATTACATTTAACCTCATCGCAATAGTTCTCAGTAACGGAAGATTCAAGAGAACTTGAAGTATTTTCAGAGACCCTCAAAAACCCTCAAGAACTGAGAGCCAAAATGTAATCAAATCAAAGATTGTTCAAAATTATGCTGAAACTTACTTCCGAGTATGGTTGACAAAATCACGATTTGGATCATACTATCCCACCTGACTAAAATGATTAGGATCATATGAGGATCACATTTTTTGTAGAATCGTATAAGATCATATAGGATCCTACCGATCCCACTAAAAACTAAATTTTGTTTATATTATCATATCATTTTTTTTTTTTTTTTGAGAATATTATCATATCATTTTGAGTGTTCTATTTGAATTTTGATCATTGTAGGCATGAATATATATTGTGAGTGTAGGGTCAGTTTTTGTTGCCCAATCCCAAAGGATATGGGTTAAAGGCCCAACGAACCCAGAACAATGAATTTGTAGAGAGTGGATCGAAGGTTTAGGCGCTAGCCGGCGTTCATGAAGCATGAACTCTTTTCTTTTATTGAAAGATACTTAGAACAATTTACAACTGGGGGATGCTCCTCGGCCCATGGCTGAGGAGGTTTTTTCTTCCCCCCTTCCAAAAACTCTCCACTTTACATTTTGCTCACATTTCTTATATATCCCTCTCTTCCTCCTCCTGTTGATCATCTATTGGCCTCCCTCCTTACCGTCCGTCCCATCAGAGGCCATATCCATGCTCCAGTGGTTCGCCCTGATCGATGTTGCTCTGTCAAGGGGTTACATCCCCATTAATGCGGCCAGAAGGGTTAGGTGAGCGTATTCAATGCCGAGGTGACAGTTCGCCCAGGGCTTGCCCCTTATTCGTACTGAGGTCTCGAACGACCGAGGATAGGGTCATCCTCGGACCCATCATGCGTCCTCGACGTGGGTCATTTGGGCCTGGGTTGAAGTGGGCCGAGGCTACCCGATTTTCTGGCCCCATAGTGAGCATAAGGGATTTGAACTTTGATAATCTATAATAAAATTTGTATCTTACATGTCATGGTGGCTCTAAATCGAATTCTCCTCAATTTTTATTGTTTTCTCTTTTGTTCATTCTTTTGTCATGTTGTCTACTTTAAGTGCCTTAAAATAATTGACATAGTTGCATTAAGTGGAACTCTATTGTCAATGTTTCAAAAGGTTTATAAATTAATTACTTCGATTAGAATTTACAACCAGGTGTTTCTTGAATTTTTTTTTAAAATAAATTCAATTATTTACTTTATATTATTTAATAATTTAACATATTTTTTTATAAAATAAAAATTGGGCCTTACCTATTGTGCTTATACTAAGTGTCTCAATATAAGTATACAATTAGAAATAATGATTTGCAAGAAAGTTTTTGAAATTGTAACAATATCAAATCAATCTTGTTGGTATAATGTCATCGACAAACAAATTGATGCATAGAAATCATGCCCATTCGTTGCAAGGTATTGACTTTGCTATACATTATACAAGTTGCGGTTTATCCAAGAGACTCAATTATTGGGGAAGCTAGCTCACTCCCCATCTTGAATTGCTATGGTGCTCAGAGGGACCATCCCAAACAAACAAGTTTTCCAAACAAGTGTGGTTTTTCATCATTTCATACGTCTTTAAAATGGAAGCCAGAGTGACAGATAGGCCACTACAAAACTTTGGGGAATATTGTGTGACGGAGGATCGGGATTGTTCACCGTTCATTGAGTTTTTTGAGTATGGGGTTTTCGAGTGTTAGAGAGCATAGTGCCTTTTCTAGTTTGTTCACTGGTTGCCTATGACAACTTGCCTTGAGGTTTTCTTCACTCTTAGTGCGGGCTCAATCGTGCTCTCATTTTGTTTTTTATATTGAGAAGCAATATGTCCCTTATGCTCAGTGAGGTTGAAATCAATATAAGGCTATCTGAGTCAGGATCCAAGTTATCATATCCTCTCTCTCATTTTAAGTGGAGAATGAGAATTCAACTCGACTTGCATTTTAACAAGGGGATTCTACTGGGAACATTAGAAAATGTCATTTAACTTAGAGGTCATTAACAATTTCCTCATTTTCTTTTAACTATTCCTCGGGTATCTCTTGAAACTTGAAAGTATAAAGAAATGAAATGAATATCTTCTAGCACGATAAATCCCTTTTGTCGTAAAATGTAGATCATGCAGCAAGGAAGTTAATTAACATTAAATTTGGAATAAACCTTACTACTTGAATCTATAATAATAATAATGTAGACATCCTATTTCGCAACTTACATTTAACCTCATCGCAATAGTTCTCAGTAACGGAAGATTCAAGAGAACTTGAAGTATTTTCAGAGACCCTCAAAAACCCTCAAGAACTGAGAGCCAAAATGTAATCAAATCAAAGATTGTTCAAAATTATGCTGAAACTTACTTCCGAGTATGGTTGACAAAATCACGATTTGGATCATACTATCCCACCTGACTAAAATGATTAGGATCATATGAGGATCACATTTTTTGTAGAATCGTATAGGATCATATAGGATCCTACCGATCCCACTAAAAACTAAACTTTGTTTTATATTATCATCATTTTGAGTGTTCTATTTGAATTTTGATCATTGTAGGCATGAGTATATATTGTGAGCATAAGGGATTTGAACTTTGATAATCTATAATAAAATTTGTATCTTACATGTCATGGTGGCTCTAAATGGAATTCTCCTCAATTTTGATTGTTTTCTCTTTTGTTCATTCTTTTGTCATGTTGTCTACTTTAAGTGCCTTAAAATAATTGACATAGTTGCATTAAGTGGAACTCTATTGTCAATGTTTCAAAAGGTTTATAAATTAATTACTTCGATTAGAATTTACAACCAGGTGTTTCTTGAATTTTTTTTTAAAAATAAATTCAATTATTTATTTTATATTATTTAATAATTTAACATATTTTTTTATAAAATAAAAATTGGGCCTTACCTGTTGTGCTTATACTAAGTGTCTCAATATAAGTATTACAAGTTACATGTCATAATTTTGTTATAAGACTCATTATAATTACATTAAAATTATTAATATAGTTTACTTTAAATTAAACTCTATATATTATCTAAAAAGAAAAAAAAATAAAGACAAATCTATTCGCCGAAAAAGAAAGAAAGAGAGGAGGTGGTACATAACTCAACAGCTTATGACATGAAATGACGACAGCCATGTATCATAGTGTTTAAGGAAGACCTCAAATCCAAATTGTTGGGTACATGTGACACCCTTGGATTCCAGCCCATTGTCAAAGCTCCTTGAGATTTATTTATTATAGATCCAATTTATTGTGGACTCAAGTTTAGCATAAACTTGATAGTTGTAATCTCTATTTCATGGTGGATATTTTTCGGAGTTGCCCCATGGTTTTTCCTTCTACACTTGAGGGCTTTCCACATAAGATATTGTGTTCTTGTGTAGTTGTGTTTATGTGGTGCTTGCTGGAATTTTTTTTGTTTCCATAATATTGCTATTGCTTGGTAGTCATTAATTTTAATTCACACATAGACATTGAGGGGATTAGGATTTTTCCCCAACAAGTGGTATCAGAGCTATTGGTTGCTTGGGTTTGACTGTCTTGTATTGGATTAAATGGAGAATATGGGTATAAATACTATGGTTAAACTCTTGGCGTCGAATTATTCGATATGGAAGTCGATGATGGAGGATGCCTTTTATTGCAAGGATTTACATGAACCTATTAAGGGTGATAGTGCCAAGCCTATTGATATGTCAGATAGAGACTGAGAGAAATTAAATAAAAAAAAACTATTGGGTGTATTAGACAATGCATTGATGTTAGTGTTTTTCACCATGCATCTCAGGAAACAAATGTAGAGGCTCTTTGGGAAAAATTAAGGTGTCTTTATGAAAGAAAGATAGCTCAAAATAAAGCTTTTATTGCTAGAAAGCTTGTAATTTTGAAGCTTAAGGGGGTAAGTCCATTGCCGAGCACCTTAGTGAGTTCCAAGACTTGGTTAATTAGATGGTTACAATGAAGCTAGTAATAGATGATGAGCTGCAAGCTTTATTGCTTCTGAGTTCTTTACCTAACAGTTGGGAGACTTTGGTAGTGTCACTTAGTAATTCTACTCCGAATGGTGTGTTACAACTTGCCATGGTTAAAGATAGTTTGCTTAATGAAGAAACTAGAAGAAAGGATATAGGCAAGGATATTGCATATGCTTTTGTCACAGAGAACAAGGGGAGAAGTAAGAGTAGAAGTTCTAAAGGGTGAGGTAAATCCAAAAGTCGGTTAGAATCAAAAGAAAAATTCAAGTGCTTTTACCGGGATAAAGAAGGTCACATAAAAGGAACTGGAAGGCTTGGAAAAACAAATAGAAAAAGGATAAAAATCAAAAAAGGGTGGATGATGAGAACACTGCTGCTGTTATAGTGTTAGAAGATAAGGTCTTAGCCATAGGACAAGATGATTGTTGTACAGTTTCAAATCCTTATGTTGAATGGGTGATTGATTCAGCTGCTTCCTACCATGTCACTCCATTCACTTCATACAAAGCATGAAACTTTGGGAGAGTGAAGATGGGCAATGATAGTTATGCAGATATTGTGGGAATTGGTGATATTTGTGTTAGGGCTAACACTGGATACACCCTGATTTTTAAGGATGTGAGACATGTTCTGAATATTAGCCTAAATTTGATTTCCACTCATGTTCTTGATAAAGAAGGTTATGGCAATTATTTCTGTGATGGTAAATAGAGGCTTAGCAAAGGATCATTGGTGTTTGCTGGAGGGTAGATTTGTTGTACACTTTACAAGACACAAGTAAACTTATGGGAATTGGTGATATTTGTGTTAGGGCTAACACTAGATACACCCTGATTTTTAAGGATGTGAGACATGTTCCGAATATTTGCCTAAATTTGATTTCCACTCATTTTCTTGATAAAGAGGGTTATGGCAATTATTTCCGTGATGGAAAATGGAGGCTTAGCAAAGGAATCATTGGTGTTTGCTAGAGGGTAGATTTATTGTACACTTTACAAGACACAAGTAAACTTGTGCAAGGATGTTGTTAGTGCAGCTCAGGAGGATTCTTTCTTAACCTAACTTGTGGCATAGGCGGCTGGCTTACATTAGTGAAAAAGGGTTGCAAATTTTGACAAAGAAGTCTCTCATTCCCTTTGCCGAAGGTACGTCACTAGATCCTTGTGACTTTTGTTTATTTGTTAAACAACATAGAGTTTCATTTAATACACCCACTACTAGAAAACCCAATGTATTAGATCTTGTTTATTCTGATGTATGTGGTCCCATTGACATTGAGACTTTAGGTGGCAATAAATATTTTGTTGCATTTATTGATGATGCTTCACAAAAGCTGTGGGTTTATGTTTTGAAAACAAAAGACTAGGTATTTGAGCACTTCAAGAAATTCCATGCCATGGTGGAAAGAGAGAAAGGGAAGCCTTTGAAGTGTCTCCGTAGTGATAACAGAGGTGAATATAGATCTAATGAATTCAAGAGTTACTGCTCTGAGAAAGGCATTAGACATGAGAAAATAGTTCCTAGTACCCCACAACAAAATGGTGTGGCAGAAAAGATAAAACGCACTATTGTTGAGAAGATCAGATGTATGTCGAGAATGGCTAATCTGCCTAAGTCATTCTAGGGTGAAGTTGTTGTGATTTCATGCTACCTAATTAATAGATCTCCATCAGTTTCTTTGGATTTTGATATTCTAGAAAGAGTATGGATAGGGAAAGATGTTTCTTACTCCCACTTGAAGGTATTCATGTGCCTAAGGAACAAAGATCAAAGCTTGATAGCAAATCCACTCCTTGTATATTTGTTGGATATGGAGATACAAAGTTTGGCTACAAGCTATGGGATCCAAAAGAAAAGAAGATGATCAGAAGTCGAGATGTAGTTTTTCTTGAGAATGAAACTTAGTGGACTTTGAGAAAACTGAGAAGCCTAAAGCTACAGTTAAAGGTGTTCCTGATCTTACACCTACCTCTTCTTCCTTAGATAATGCCACAAATAGGGAAGAGATATAAGATGAGAATTATGGTGATGAACCAATTGAATTTGATGTTGATGAGCCAGCAAGTGTTGATGGTGATGATGTGACAGATACAGATGGTGTTGAGTAGGGGGAGCAGCCTCCTCCACTAGAGATGGTAGAACCTCAAGTGAGAAGGTCTACTAGAGAGCGTCATCCATCGACTAGATACCCCACTTTTGAGTATACTATGATTACTAAAGAAGGGGAGCTAGAAAGTTTTCAGGAAATACAGTCTCATAAGGATAAGTAAAGCTAGTTGAAGGCTATGCATGAAGAGATGAATTCTTTGAATAAGAATAAGACTTATGACTTGGTGGAACTTCCTAAAGGTAGAAGGTACTGAGAAACAAATGGGTGTTCAAGCTAAAGAAAGATGGTGACAAGTTAGTGAAGTATAAAACTTGATTGGTGGTTAAGGGTTTCAGTAAGAAACAAGGGATTGACTTTGATGAGATATTTTCTCCAATACTTAAGATGAGTTCAATTCAAGTAGTTCTAGGATTAGTAGCTAGCTTGGATCTTGAGCTTGAGCAACTTGATGTGAAGACAGCTTTTCTTCTTGGTGATTTGAAAGAAGAAATCTACATGGATCAACCAAAGAGATTCAAAGTCAAAGGGAAATAACACATGGTTTGCAAGTTAAAGAAGAGTTTATATGGCTTGAAGCAAGCTCCAAGACAGTGGTACAAGAAGTTTGACTCATTCATGGTGGGTCACAGGTACATAAGGACAAATGTAGATCATTGTGTGTATGTTAGAAAATTTTTCAATGGTAAATTTGTTATTCTTCTGCTATATGTAGATGATATGTTGATAGTAGGACAAGATGTGGGTGTGATTGGAAATTTAAAGAATGACTTGTTCAAGTCATTTGATATGAAAGACTTGGGTCCAGCAAGACAAATTTTGGGTATGCAAATTTTGCGTGACAGGAAAGCTAAGAAGCTATGGTTATCACAAGAGAAGTATATTAAGCGGGTTCTTGAAAGGTTTACTATGAAGCATGCCAAGCCAGTCAGTACACCTCTTGAGGCTCATTTCAAGCTAAGAAGGAAATCTTGTTCTTCATACAAGAAAGAGAAAAAAAGACATAGCATCAACTATTTATTCCTCAGCAGTTGGGAGTTTGATGTATGCTATGGTTTGTACACCACCAAATATTGCTAATGTAGTTGGTGTTGTTAGCAGGTTCATGGTTGATCCTGGTAAAGATCACTGGGAAGTAGTGAAGTAGGTATTTGAGGGGTAGCACTAAATTGTGCTTGATTTTTGGTGATTCTAAACCAGTTTTGGAGGGTTATGTAGATGCAAATTGGGCAGGTGACCTTGATGGTAGGAAATCTATATCAAGGTATTTATTTACTTTTGCAAGGGGAGTTGTATCATGGCAGTTAAGATTGTAGAAGTGTGTTTCCTTATCTACAACTGAAGCTAAGTATATTGCAGGTAAAGAAATGCTTTGGTTGAAACGATTTCTCCAAGAATTGGGTTTGAAGCAAGATGGGTATGTAGTTAACTAAGACAGTCAGAGTGCTATAGACTTGAGCAAGAATTATATGTACCATTCACACTCGAAGCACATTGAGGTGAAATACAATTGGTTGAGACTAGTTGTTGAACAACAGTCATTTGAATTAGAGAAGATTCACACAGATGAAAATCCAGCAAACATGTTAACTAAGGTTGTGTCTAGAGAGAAGCTAAAGCTTTGTGTCAGGTTGACTGGCATGAATTCTAACTGAAGACTTGGGTTGAAGATCTCCTATGTAATGTGTAGGAGGGAGAGATTTTTGGGTACACGTAACACCTTTGGATTCTAGCCCACATGCATTGTCAAAGCTCATTTATGAGCTTACTTCCAAAAGTCTTCAAGTCAGCCATGCCTCTTAATAAGCTTGCTTCCTCAAGCTTCTAAAGTTAGCTTTTGTTTTAATGCAAAGCTGAGAAAGTGTGTCTAACACGCTGAGGAGAAAAGAAGAAAAAGAAAAGGAAAGGCCATTCTTCCAAAGAGTGTGATTGAGAGAGAAACGCACTGAGGAAGAGCTGAAGCTAAAGAGCCATTCGGCCATTGTGAGAAAAACACAAGTGAAAGCTTCAGGAGGTGCAGTTTGAAGAGGTAAAGAGAAACACAGTAAGAGTGTGAGAGAGTGAAAAATAAAAAGGATACATTTTTTCTTTGCTCAAGTTACACACAAGGAAGATAAATTGGTAGAGTTCTCATGGAGTTTTTGAGTGTTACAACCATGGAGAGTTGGAGTATTCAAAGAAAGATTTTGCTACTGGCTTTGTGGTGAAATTGTATTTACTCCTTGAGATTTATTTATTGATTGTATATCCAATTTATTGTGGACTCAAGTTTAGCATAAACTTGATAATTGTAATCTCTATTTCATAGTGGATATTTTTCGAAACTGCCCTGTGGTTTTTCCCTCTACACTTATGGGTTTTCCACGTAAGATTTGGTGTTCTTATGTGGTTGTGTTTATGTGGTGATTGCTGGAATTTTTTTTTGTTTCCATAATATTGCTATTGTTTGGTAGTCATTAATTTTAATTCACACATAAACATTGAGGGAATTAGGATTTTTCCCTAACACAAATACATACCCGCAATGGAAGTAAACATCTTAGGAACTTAACCATTTTCGGAGGGCCACTTTGCAAAGATTAGAGATTCAATTTTTTGAGCCCTAGCTTAGGCTAGGGTGAAGGGTAAAGAAGGGAGGATTGAAGAGTAATACTCCTTTTAAGAGTTATCAATATTTATCAAATATGTTCCTATCTATCAGAACGATATTGGATCAAATGACAGATATATTGGTAAGATAGAAACTTCAAAAATAAGGATTGGGTTGCGTTGTAGGTATGACTTTGGTTAAGCAAACTGACACTATGATTTCCATTTGCTTTGCAGGGGTGCAAGTCCTTGCTTTTGTGCTTTTTGGACTTGCAATCCTCTTGTTGAGTAGGCAAAGATTTACCTTCATGAAATAGATGATGGAGTTGCCCACTGTTTGGCTAACCCTCTTCTACCCATTTGAGTTAAGGACCTAGTAGTTAACTAAGAAGGAGGCTCTAAGGAAGTTAGAGTAGGAGAGTGAAGCACACCGTCTTATGCTTAACTCACATGTGTGGGTCATGCCCCCTTTGGGAAGTACAACTCATCCAAATGGATCGAAGACAGAGGATTTGGGAGTCACCTCCTAGTTTAGGTCTAGGAACCAAATTTGACTTTTTTGGTCATTTACTTACATGCATAGGTCTACATATCAGATTATGAGTTTGAAGCTTAAGTATGGCTTAGGAACGTGTTAAGCACTTAAGATCACCTGGCTTATGGGCCGGCCTCTATTTTATGTTCATAGGTCATATTTAATTAAAGAGTTTATTAAAAGAGCTCTAATGCTTAACCTTAAACATACATTATTCACTAAATGAAAAGAGCACACGCAACATGTTAAATATCACACTATAACAGAAAAAGAAACACATTAATAACAATAAAACAAATACTATTAATAAAAAATAATAATAATAAAGAAGAAGAAGAAGAAGGAAAAATACAAATAAAATAAACACAAAAGGAAAAATATCATATTAAACCTAACATGGCAAGATTGACCAAATGAAATATGGAAAGCAAATAAATATATTTAAATAACCTAAAATAGAGTCAAACAAAATCAAGCAACATGTGAAATACAATTAATTAAATATAACAAGAAATTTTGCCCAAATCTAGGTTCAATTTGCATACTCATACTTAACCATGGGTACGCATGTTTGAAAACATGCGCGCAAATACTCAAGTATGCGTATGAATCCTTAGCAAAGAAGCCGTAAAAATCACATTTTGCAAGTTGTAATAGACAAAGATATAGCATGTAAATCAAACAAGCATGTTAGAAACCTTAAACACGAAACTAATAATAAAAAAAATAAAAGAAATCAATATAAACAAATAAACAAGAAACAAAACAAATAAATATACTAAACTAATATAAAATAAATAAACATGTTAAACTTACATAGAAACTAAAAATAACAACATAAAAATAGTAAGAACTTATTAAAATAAAACCAAGGTTGGATTAATATAGATTAAAAGGTCATAACATCAATCAAATATGATAAGAACACTTAAGATAACATCAAACAAAGAATAATGTGAATCCTATGTAGAAAAGTGGGAAATCATAGAAAGGAGAATCACCTTACTTTAGTCTCACAAATTTGAGATTATTTAATAGACTCCTTAGTGCCTACAATACTAAGATTAAATTGAGATTGCGAGAGAAAATATAGAACGCAATAGAACTTAGTTAGTCACAACTCAAGAACAAGATTATAATTGAAAAGGTTTGAAAACAATTAGAAAAACAAACATTCTACCTTAACACTAACTAAAGAGAGGTTTTTTGATGATTAAAAAACACATGCTCACTATTGTGTGGGAGTTTAGAAAAGATGATTAAAGTTTAGAAAACAAGGAGGCACTCTCTCTAGGTAGGGTTTGGATTGGAGACTAAGGTTGGTATTTAAATGTTAAAACTACGGTTTTAGGGCTTTTTGAGGCCTTTGAATGTTTCCAATGGTCTAGGGGTCAACCCCCCATCAAATAGTGATGTTTTGGGTGTGCAAAACTCAAGAACACCTCAAAATGAGCTTGCATATATAGGTTCAAGGCATTTTTATACATGCTTCCCAAAAACCCTAATTTCAACCACACTATTAGTCCGATTTCAAACGGCCATACACCAGTCAATATAAATCTAAATTATGAAAACTTTATGTTCAAATTGAAGCCCAAGATGTATAATTTCTAATGAAATAAATCTCACTCAAAAATTATTTTTGGGTCCAAAGTTATGGTAAAACATGTGAGCGAAGGTCAATGTTTAACATTGTTTTCAAAGCGATTTGAGTACTTTTGAGTTATGACTACTTCCAAACTATTGTAAACTCTTTAATTACCCTTGGTTAAAATATGTCAAGCTCATCATTGGGGCCAGAGACCAAAGTTTATTAATGAGTACAAAATAAGGTGTCTACAAAGAGCGTTTACAAAATCCCTAATTCAAATTGAAAATATACAGGCGATGAGGATTCAACTTCTCTTAGGGGTAGGTTACTATGCAAGAAAATAGTAATCTAACTAAAATCAATCATAAAATGTTTCAAGAAATTTAAATGAGTTCATTATTAAAAAAAAAAAAGTTTATAACCCTTACATATGCAAGGATGCAAATATCTATATAATTATACACATAAACATTTATACATAATAAGTAATAGAGTATATTCATCTATAGTATTACATAAAAGTATAATAAATTCTTTTTAAAAAATGTTTGTTAGAGTAATATTTTCTATGTAATTGGCTAATCCTTTAACAAAACGCATTTTACTTGTAATTGGGTAGATCTAAGTTAGGTTTAATGTAACCAAAAGTATGTTGTTGAAACATATCAAGTGGTATCATTAAAGACATGAAGGTTGATCTAAGAAATAAGTGAAGAAAAGCTGTTTCATTAAGTCTCGACACAAGCTCGATAGATGCTGCTATTGAATATTAATGGAGAATCTCGACACAAGCTCGATAGATGCTGCTATTGAAGATTAATGGAGAATCTCGACACAAGCTCAATATATCAAGATCTACGAATTTAGAAATTCTAGATCTGAAATTTGGCCCATGATGACTTGAATGATTAGGGTTTCTCTTCTTACAACCCTAGTCATATATAAGACTTATTTTAAAATTCATTAAACACAAAAATACAGACCTGGAACTCATACACTTTGTAAGAACCTACTGCATTTTATGTGCCTTAGGGTTTTGTAACCAAGTGCTTCTTGATCTTTATCATTTATGAAGTGAAGAATTTTGCAGCCAACAACAATCATTCAAGTTGCTGGAGTTTGTCATGCACTAGGATCCGTGCAAAAGAGTTAGTCACAAATTGAAAATTTTTGCATCAAAGGAAAGAAGGCTACTACAATACCAAGCTTAATTGGGTATTGAACCGAAGGTTTAACTATAGGTTGGTATTTTGGGATAGGTCAAGATAGTGGTAAGATTCCTCATACTTGTAACTGCTTGATTATTGATTAGTGGATTCTTAGGAGTGGTGACTTAAATTCACCCGGTGGGATTTTTGCCTTGTGAGAGGTTTTTCCCATTTGTCAACAAATCACCATGTCAATTTAATTTTCATTGCATTTAGTTTATTTGGTGATTTTTTGGTGCCTCTATGATTTGCATGTAATTTGACCTAATTAATCAATTTGCGTAATTGAAGTAATTAACCGAGGTCAATCTATCTTAACCTAACAAGTGGTATCAGAGCGAACACACTTTAATTAGGTTTTAATCTTTGTTGTGTGATTTATTAACCCATGTTGTTATGGATCATGGAAAATTATTGATTATACCTCATTTATTTAATGGTACTAACTATGCATATAGGAAGGTATGCATGAGAGGTTTATTTTATTTTATTTTATTTTTTAATTTTTGTAGTCTTTAGATGAAAAGGTATGGCTAGTTGTCAAGGTTGCATGGACAAAACCTATTGATCCACCAACATCTTGGGATGATGACAAGATCAAAGTTACAAATTTCAACAGTTAAGCGTTGAATGCCTTGTTTAGTGCTGTGACTAACAAGGAATTTAAGAAGATCTCATCCACTGAGAGTGCCAAGGAAGCATGGACAATTCTTCAAAACACCTCCAAAGGCATTAAAGCTATAAAAGATTCTAAGTTTCAAAGGCTCACCACTAGTTTTGAAGAAATAAGGATGGATGACGATGAATCGTTTAATGAATTCTATGCCAAGATCAAGGACATAATGAATTCAACATTCAACTTAGGTGAAAAGATTCCAGAGCCTAAGATTGTAAGGAAAATCCTCAGATCTCTCCCAGAGTGATTCCATACTAAGATCACCACCGTAGAAGAATCAAAGGACATTGACACCATTCTTTTGATAGAGTTAATTGGAAATTTGCAAACCTATGAATTAGGTTTAGTAAGGATTGGCAAGGGAAGTAAGAGCAAGAATATGACTCTAAAAGTCAAGAATTATAAAGAAGATGAGTCATTTGAAAATGAGAACTCAAAGTTTAAATCTTACATTACCAGACAATTCAAGAAGTTCATCAAGGATGCGAATGTCAAGAAAAATGACAAGGATTGCAAATAGTTTGGATTCTCCCAATTTAAGTCTCAAGATAAATTCAAGAGAGAATTCAAAAAAGTTGGACAAAGTAGCAACACTCTAGCTAGTCCAAAATGCTATGGGTGTCAAGGGTACAGACATATGAATCAAGAATGTCCCACTTATCTCAAATCAATTGGCAAGAGCAAAGCCCTAGCTGCCACTTTGAGTGATACCGAACTAGAAGCAGATTCAGAGGATAGTGATCAAGAAGGAATAGTCAGCGCCTTCATAGCAACTATTGATTCTTCCAAGGAATCTGAAGAACTAGTTGATGAGTAAGAGGATCTGATGGAGTCTAAGTTTGAAGAGATGGATGAAAAATATGATATCCATATTGCCTACTCAAAGTTTTACAAGAATTCTGAGAAGAACTCTCCACTAAAGTTGAGCAAAGTTGAATTGGAATGAGAAGAACTCTCCACTAAAGTTGATGAAGCAAATCAAACCATCAGAATACTGCAGTTTGAAAACAACTTCCTAGTTGAGAAGATCAAGAAACTAGATGATAAGCTATTTTAGGTGAGAGCTCAACTGGATGAAATGTTAAATTCCCAAAAGGCTACATTTGATAAAACTGGTCTCAGGTATGATCACTCTCGCTCTTCTTGTAGTACTTCTTCTAGTGCTTTGAATAATGTTGTTTTTGTTCCTCTTGCTTTTAATGCTAAACTTGAGATAACTGAGCCCAAAAGTGAAATTTTAGTGAGGATAAGTATGATAAGGGTAAATCCATTCTAGGAGCAACCCCTAAGGTTGTTATGAAAGAAACTAAGCAGAATAATCATTGCTCCACTAATAAAAAGTCTCAACCAAAGAAATATCACTTCTATCATTATTGTGGAGCATTGGGACACACTCATCCAAATTACTATAAGTGGCTTGCTACTCAACAAAGTAATAGTGTGTCATCTTTTGGAAGCCAAAATCAACTTCAAAACTCTTTGGCTCCTCTTGGGAAACTTTTGAAAGTCGTGCTGTTCTTGACAAATTTTAATAGGTTTAATCCTCCTTCTTATCCACCTAAGCAGAAGTCTCAGAAAAAGAACGCCTCTTCTCCCTCCAAATCTCTTGTTTAGAAGGAAAAATACTCCTTTAAGTGATTCATTCACTTATCCTACATATCTTGTGTGTTTCTGTTATTTTGAGTCAATCTAGTTTTATTGCTTTTAGATATGTTTGTTTGTTTGTTTTGTTTATTGCTTTTAATAAAAAAAAGGGAAAAATCTAAAAAATACAAAAATAGTGTGTAGGTTATATAGGTACTTGTGTGCCTTTGGATGCCCAAAGAATCAAGGTTTCTTAACTTTGTATCGCTTGTAACCTAGACGAGCATCTTCATGCACAACTAAGTAATGTGAGCTTTGTGGTTCGTTATATGAAGGACTAAAAAAATCTTAGGTGTAAATAACCATTTTACCACTAAAACTTGTCAATCATAAAACATCTGTGTGCAACTCATAAAAGCCGTGCTCGGCAAGGTGTAGCACTTGCACAGTAAGAAAAAGATGTTTATGCTAGCATAAATGGGTATTTTCTTCTCTCTCTTGTATGCCCATGCATGATATGCCTCTTTATTCTTAAAAGAAAAATATGCAAAGAACATGAAAAGCAAAGAGAATCAAAATGCTTTTAAATATGGTTGCAAGCATGTTTCTAGAATATGTGAGAGTTATATGATGTACTTCAAAAGTGATGGTCGCCATCAAACGGTTATGATTGTGTGTGAAAGTTCTTGATTCTCCCCTATATCATTATTTTCATATGATACACTTATGTTTTCTTGCAAAAGTTTCACATACAACACGTAAACTATTTGCTACTCTTGATACTATTGTACAAGTACAATATGATTTGGTCATCACAAGGAATACATGTGGTAGTATAAGCTTACTAAACTATCTTAACTTGTTTTTGAAAATAAAATTGGTTAGATTTGTTAGTGTTTTTTTGGATCTAGGATTGCTTTGCATCTAGAATTTTTGATGTGTTTGAGTGCTTAACATGCTTTTTTAATGTTTGACTTGGTGTCTATCTTACCTGCATTCATCTCGTGTGTTTTTTCATCCTATAAAAACTGTCTCTATTTGCTCGATACTAGCTTGATAGATGCTCTATACCTCTCGACATAAGCTTCTTCTATCGAAGTTTTTTGGGTTACATAGCTTGATCCATCGAGCCATATTTTTGAACTCTTGGTTTGCTCAACAGAAGCTCGACACCTTTCTCGATACATTGAAGTTTTAGTCATAAACACTTCCTTGATACCTCTTGATCTATCGAGAATTCGTTCTTGACACCTTAATACACCCTCGATCTATTAAGATGCTTGAGTCTATATATAATTGAAGGTCAACCCCATTTTGTTAAAACCCTTTCTTTCACCAAAATCCTTCTTCCCTTGAAGAATTCAACCTATACCAAGCTTCAATTCATTGATAGGTATTCTAAATCTCTTCCTTTCATCTTCTTTCATGCATTTAGATCTAGGTTTTCATTTTTTTGGGAAATTTTGGGGGGTTTTTGTGATTTTGCTAAAACTTTTAGGTTGGGTTTTGTTGAGATGATATCACATGATCATGCATTGCATTCTCTAGCATTATAATCATGTTTTCATGCATTCTAGTTTGTGTGCTTGATGAAACAATGTGAGTGCTATAGTTTGGATTGGGTTTTTGCCATGATGTTTTTATTTTTGCACTTTACATGCTCATGCATTACCATGCATTGTTCATTTCTTCTTTATCTTTTCTGAGCATTGTTTCCTGCTGTGTCTTCTGTTTGCTCTGTCTTTTAACTTCCAGCTATGGCACCTAAGAAATCCGCTTCTTTGAAGAACTCGATATCTCATTGTGGTTTTTCATTTTCTTCTTCTTCTCTTTCTTCTAGAAATAGGTTCCATGATATAAAATCCCAAAAGAATTTTAAGGAGAACTTTTGTGATTGAGCGATTCATTCAAAACGCCAAGTCATCCTATCTGATTTTCCAAACACACCTCTTCCCAGTGTGTTTAGCTCTCGGGGTTAGGAATCTATATGTGAGAAACCCTCGAGGGGTCCCAATGTTTTTATATATGAGCTCTACTCTAACATACATGCTATCATAGTTACTCATGAGCTTATTTTCAAGGTACTACACGTTCCTAGGTTAGCTCATCCAGACTATCCTAGTCATCCTTGTCTTCATTCCATTTCTTGAGACGAGTTAACCTCACGATTTTTCGAGAAAGCCATGGTGTGGGGTGATTTTCTTAACTTCATCACACATGACTTTGCTAAGGGTCCAAAGATTCTTAATATGGTGATGACTTTTGTTCTCACTCCACAGTCTCACTATAACACTATCATTGAGCTTCGTGCTCATTTTATTTTCTCTCTCTTGGAAGGTCTACATATACACTTTCCATCTCACATGATAGTGTCTATGATAGATATCTATCAAGGCACTGCTACATGTGATAAACTAATTTTTCCTTCGACCATCACACACATTCTCACACATATGCACGTTTCTATTCCTTCTTCCCCTCTCTTTTCTATCATAAGTGATATCAGTCATGGATCTATACGGAGGAGCATTGCTCAGCTGGCCTCTAAGGCTAAATGGCCTTGTGAGGAGTCTACTCCTGCCCAGCAGGAGGAGGCTAACATTCGAGCTGCTAAGGATGCTGCCTATGGCTCTCGACCCTCTTCTATGTTTGCTCCATCTTCTTCTTCAGGAGTAGAGGCAACTCTTACTACCATCATGGATCATCTCTAGCTCATATGTGCTAATTTTGGTAGTCGCCTTGACCATCTTTCTAATGAGATGTGTCAGATGAACATTAGGATTGGTCGTATTGCTCGTCGACAATCTCGTCTTGGTGGCTTTGCCCCTTCTCCCTCCCTGATCCTTCTGAGGAGTCTTTTGATAGTTGAGATGATAAGAGTAATGATGCTTTTGACTTTGCTCATGATGATGAGATGACTAGTTTTGCATGTAATTTGACCTAATTAATCAACTTGGGTAATTGAATTAATTAATCGGGGTCAATCTATCTTAACCCAATAGAGTTCTTTTGTATTTCCTTAGTTTAAATACATTAGTTTACGTGTAAGCATAATTGAAAACAATTAAAGTATAACTTGCTGTTATATGATACACATTGTCAGTTAATTTAAAGTAATTTTTATTCTTTTACTTTCACTATCTATTTTATTGTTTAATTGTAATTATATTATTAAAATAATTTTTAAATTTACAAATGCTTCTTGATTAAATTGTATATCATAGTTATAAAAAATTAGTAATATTATTTTTTTTAAAAAAACTATATTCAATTTGTTAGCAACGCAATCAAGTTATACTAAAGTTTTTATAATAAGAGTGTTTTTTACTCTTTTTTCCCCTTCAAATTCAAAATAAAGAAGAAGAAATTTGAAAAAAGAGCATGAGATTAGAGAGTAAGGAAATCACAAATTATATATATATATATATATATAAAGGAGAAAAGAAAAAATGAAAAAGAAAAAAAGAAACATGTAAAGAGAAAAGAAAAGAACAATAAAAATGTGGTCTTGGCATTTTGAGTAATTGAAGGAATATGGGAGAGTTGGAGAGATTCAAATCTTTGAATACATTTGAAGCTTAGTATGAAAATCAATGGAAGAATGGTTTGATTTTGTAGGTCATATTTTACGTGGGAGTTAAAATATATTTTTATTGGATTGTCTTTTAAGTTAATCTTTATTTAAATATAGGGTGTAGGAGGATTTTGAACTATCAAAATGTAGAATTCAAATAAGGAAATCCCCTTAAATAGTAACATAAATAAAGATACTTGAAGTTGAGAAATAGATTTGGAAACAATTTTAACCTAGAAAAAGTTAAAAGGTTATGTTAATTTGACTTTCAAAGTGTATTTTATACATCAGAGGTCTTGTGAAACTAGGATAGATTCAAATCTTTGAATACATTTGAAGCTTAGTATGAAAATCAATGGAAGAATGGTTTGATTTTGTAGGTCATATTTTACGTGGGAGTTAAAATATATTTTTATTGGATTGTCTTTTAAGTTAATCTTTATTTAAATATAGGGTGTAGGAGGATTTTGAACTATCAAAATGTAGAATTCAAATAAGGAAATCCCCTTAAATAGTAACATAAATAAAGATACTTGAAGTTGAGAAATAGATTTGGAAACAATTTTAACCTAGAAAAAGTTAAAAGGTTATGTTAATTTGACTTTCAAAGTGTATTTTATACATCAGAGGTCTTGTGAAACTAGGATAATATAATCCATTTTAATTATTTTTGTTGGTAAATATTTTTTTTAATTTTTTTTTGAAAATACATGTAAATAAAAAAATGTGTAAAAATACATATAATATTGTTTAAAAATTAAAAATATGTGTTTGCACTTGCGTATGGAGGGGGAATGTGCAGAATAATCATGGGTAAGAGGAGTATTTGGTTAGTTAGACAATGCGTGAAACTATAAAGGAAACTAGGCATTTCGAGTTTTAGAAAATCGAGATCCAATCTCGAGTTTTAGAAACTCGAGTTCCATGCAAAAAAAAATTTAGTTTTATCGCCCCTATAGTGGCGTTTTTAAGTCTTATAGTGACGTTTTAAAGCCCTATTGCCGCGTTTTCCTGTAAAATTTTTTTCGTGAGTGTTCAATACCAGGTTCAGTGAGCCCTATAGTGGCGTTTTTATGCCCTATACTGACGTTTTAAAGCCCTATAGTGGCGTTTTTCTGCTAAATTTTTTTTTAACTCCATTTTTAAGCCCTATAGTGATGTTTTTAAGCCTTATAGCGGTGTTTTCCGAACTCGAGTTTTTAAAATTCGATTTTCACTTGGATTTTTTTTACAAATCAAGCCTCAAAAACTTGATTTTTATCTTGGAACTCGAGTTTTAGACATTCGAGATGCTAGTTTTCAAAATTTTTTTGCAACGTGACAACTAACTAAATTTTTTAATATTTATTGTTATTTAGAAAAAAAATTCGCGTATGGATAGTATTAATTCTGTTTTCTCAATGCAAATCATTTTAATTTGTGGGGAAGCAAACAAAAGAATGAAAAGTTATGTACTATCAATAAAAAAAAAAAAAAAAAAAAAAAATCATGTACTATCAATCTGTCACTCTACTATTCCAAGCCAGTTAATAAATATGTGCACTTAGATGCAATTCTTGAACCGGCTAAAAGTCTTAACAGTGGTTCATATTGTCTTTTACAAGGATAAACTCATAAAAGTTAAAATAGCCTATTTTTAGCTTTTTACACTGCTGCCTATGCATTGATCGATCATTTAAGGGAAATTTTTATGAAGAGCGAAAAAGTTACTACTTTATTTGACAATTTAGAATTAGTGAAGCAAATAAAAAGTATATTGACAGCCTGTGACTCTTGAAGTTTAGCTTAATGCTAAGCAAATTCAAAACATTTCAGAAATAACAAGCAACTCATTTTGTCTCTAAATTAACTGCTATATAGGCCAGTTTCATTTTCAAGAGAACATGATTTAGGAAAAGTTAAAATAGCCTATTTTTAGCTTTTTACACTGCTGCCTATGCATTGATCGATCATTTAAGGGAAATTTTTATGAAGAGCGAAAAAGTTACTACTTTATTTGACAATTTAGAATTAGTGAAGCAAATAAAAAGTATATTGACAGCCTGTGACTCTTGAAGTTTAGCTTAATGCTAAGCAAATTCAAAACATTTCAGAAATAACAAGCAACTCATTTTGTCTCTAAATTAACTGCTATATAGGCCAGTTTCATTTTCAAGAGAACATGATTTAGGAATTAAATGGATCATTTTTTATAAATTTTTTAGGCTTCTTTGGCATTAACCAAAACTTTAGAGATGGTAACTGTAGTTTACTCAAAAAGTAAAGTCAAATCCTATGAAAAAAAAAAAAAAAAAGTAGAGTCAAGCAATATAGAAAACTAAGGAGAACCAAATTTTGTCAAGCAATCTGCAAATTTTGTAAAAAAAAAAAGACGCACACTAGGCTAGAAGCAGCTACAAAGAAAGTTGATGCAATAGTAATAGATGGTTGAGATTGAAAGTTAAAAAATGCAACTTTCAACCTCAACCATTAAATACAAAAAGTTAAAAAATAATTAAAAGAAGTTAAAAAGTTAAAGTTAAAAATTAAGAGTGGTAAAAATTTATGTGGGAAGAAGTTGAGTAATTGCACCCAGTGCAATTCCGGATCCAAATCCAAGAAAGTACAATAAGAACACTCTTTTTATTTTATAAAAGGATAGGTGGCAAGACTTCCAACAATGAGCACAAAAGTAACTAGGCATACGAAGTGTGATATTTTCATTTTAGAAAAAAAGAAAAAATAATTTCTTAAATCATTTTCATCCATGACTAATATTTGAGGCTTTTATAAACTTTAAAAGGATATATATATATATATATTGTATGTATGTATGTATTCTTATTGGTTAAAAATTGGGAGTCTTCTTTCACTTGAGGGCCTTAAGCAATTACCTATGTTTCCTAGTGCATGAGCCAACATGGAGGGAAGTCTTCTGTTTGAGCCCACAGATCATTTTCTATCTTAAATGGAGAGAAAATATGGAGAGAAAACTTGAGGGAAACATAATATCAATATTATTTCATCTTTTTCATCCTTCTACTATTAATAATAAGGACTTGATAATAATTAACTCTCTATCTTTTCACTTTTTCATTCTCTCGATTGAACACATATGGTGAAAACACAAATATATTCCATTCTACTTACATTTTCTTATCCTCTTACTTTCTCATTCTTCCAACCAAATAGAGTCATAAGGAAGACTAGTAAATAGCATTGAACTATAAGGCTTTGGGTTTGCTGGGTTGACTCCAATTGTGAAGTTAATATAACACATAAAGACACTACTTGAACAAAAAGTTTAAGCTTTTGGGTTAGGTTTCAATTATATTATATTAATTACTAATTATTTTCGTAAGTATCTAATGTGAGATTTTAATTCTCCAATCACGCTACTTACACATAAAATTTTTAAGAAATTTTCTCCTTCACATGTAAGCTTTTTACAAAGTCACTCTTGGCACTTCAATTAGTCTCTTCGCAAGGGAGGATCTACCCTTCTAGCATTTCATTAAAAATGTATGTATGTATTGTTTTGAATTTTTCTTCACTAATGTATTAATATGTAATTCGGTCTATCAAACTAAAATTTCTGTCTCAGTCCCTGTCTTCCTCTCTTTCTTTATGGTCCTAGTGTTATGCATCAATATCATCAATAGTGTATCTTTTACTCTACCATATACGGTTGAAATGAACATGACAGTCTACCTCATTCTAATTGATGGAATCCACTAATGAAAAATTGCTTTCGAACCATAAGTTCTCATATCAATTGTTTGGCAGATAAAATATCTTGAAGAGTCTCCGATTTAGCGGTTAATATAACACATAGGACTCCTTTCTGACTCAGAAGACAAATTTACATTCCTATCACCGACTCAATGTCCAATCTCCAAGAGAAACTTATTAGACACGCACGTGAAACACTTTCCATTATAAAATAACAAAAAAGAAAGAAAAAAAAAAGAAGAAGAGCAGCTGTACAACATGAAGAAAAATGAAAAAGCAGTTGTCGACAGAAAAAACAACATGCAGAAACGTTACAAAATGCCGCTTCAATGTGGTTTCTTTTGTCATTATTTGTGTTTGTTTTCTTAGGTATTAGACTATCTAAAGGCTTAAAATTCATCGATTCGAGGCATGCTTTTGGAGTTGCCTTTTCTCATGAGCGCAATAAATTGTTGACAAAAATAAAAAGAGATATGCACCATCTGTCTTGTGCAGCCAATGGAAAAAAACCAATTTGTACTCTTCATTGATAAAACTCATAAAAGTACCAAACAAAACAATTGCAATTTTACAAGCTTACTCAACCAAACAAAAAGTAATAAACAGTTACAATTTTACAAGCTTACTCAACCAAACAAAAAGTAATAAACAGTTACAATTTTACCTAATCAACTAAACAATGCTTTCTTACCATCCTTTAGTTGGTAAATTGAGAAAATCTCCACCAAACTTTTGACCATACCTAGACAGTTCGCCAACGACTTTAATTGTTTATGAAAGTAATTAAAGTGCTTCCAAATATTTAGTCTTGATTCATGACACCAAATTAATTTCCAAGTCCAGAAAGCCACTCATGCCAAACTCTCTCATAATATTCCGTGAATATATCAAATCGAAGTTACTGCTTAGTTTTGAGCTTTCGTGTGGTCTTTCTAACAATAACAATTGTTAATTTTATAAGCATACTTTTGCATATATTGTAACTAAAAGTATATGTAAGTGCTTGCGTATACTTGCATGACGATAAACAAATGGGTAGGGTCTCCTCTCACTCACTCTCATCACCCACAATTGGTTACATTCAAACTTGAAGTAAATGACCGTAATACCCTGAAAAAAATAAAAAAAAATAAATAAATAAAGATTTAAAAGGAGGGGTATTTAAGTAAATTTATTTTGTTTGACCAATTTTATAATTTATCCTTATAAGGGAGTTTTTAGAAAATAAGGTTGAAACCCTAGCTATATGTAAGCTTATTAAGTTTTGAGAGAAGTGACTACCCAAATTACTCAAGTAAAGAAGGTTTAACTGCACAATTGAGGTGATATCTAAGGATTTTAGAAAAAGTGTCTGGGAGAAGTTCCTTGTGGTGAGTTAGTTGAGGTAAGTAACCTTGTCTTAATTGGTTTTATTTTGCGTATTTTAACTACTGAAAATTGTTTACAGTTATTACAATTTTATTTTTATTATATTACTGATTTCAAGTAAAGAATTATCACAAATATATCTGATTACTGAATATATGATATATTTTATTTAATTGTTTTTAGTTATACTAATTCAAAGTAAAGAATAAAGAATTGTCACAAATATGCATGAGCATTGAATATAAGATTTACTTTATTTAATTGTTTTTTCTTTTAGCTATATTGATTTAAAGTAAAGAATTATAGAAATATCACAAATAGATTTGAATATTGAATATATGATTATATATATGTGTGTGTGTATTTGAATAAGAGATATTTTTATTAGAAACTATAATTTCATATATATATATATATGATTATGAACAATATAACTATGAATTTATTCTGATACCTAGCCAATGAGGGTTATTTATTGGTACTTTGATACCAAAACCAATGAGGGTTATTTATTGGTACTCTAATACCCAAACCAATAGGAGTTATTCATTGGTACTTTAATACACAAACCAATGGGAGTTATTTATTGAGAGTCTGATACCCAAACCAATGGGAGTTATTCATTGGTACTTTGATACTCAGCCAATTGGGGTTATTCATTGGGATTTTGATACTCAAACTAATGGGGATTATTCATTGGTACTCTGATACCCAGCTAATGGGGATTATTCATTGGTACTATGATGCCTAGTTGTGGGGATATAGCGTGACCATAGTCATAAGACTGTTAAGAATATGAATTACATTTAAACTATTTGAACTATTTTGAGTCCTTAAAACTATATATGTGATTTTGAAAATGTTTTGAGTATTTGAATTATTTTGTGTCATTAAAACTGCTTAACTACTTTCTAAACCATCTATGATATATTTGTCAGATTAAAGTATGTGATCTATTTGCAACTTATTATTTTAAGACTATGAACATTCTTTAGTTATTTTTGAAAACCCATAGCATATTATAACTTTTAAAGACTCATATTACATCTTTTTTTTTTTTTTTACTTTATAGGTCTATTGCTTGATAGAACTTATTAGGATTTTGGTTACTTATTGAGTTGTCAACTCACCCCACTTTTTCCCCTCCAGCTTCTGACTGTGAAGAATAGTAAGTTTTGGGAGTTTTGATATTGTGTTGTGAGCTGGAAAAAAAGCTTTGTGATATTGGGATTAGATGGTCTTCTAATAGTTTTATATTTATTAGCCAATTGGCATTATGTACATGAGGTTTGGATTTTTATTCCTATTAAATTATTGGAGAGCTATTCATAAAGAAATTGTTGAAGTATTTAGATTTATTTGATTTAATTTTTGAGGATAAATTTTAGTTGCTAAGAAGGCCTTGCACACTTGTAGGGTGCTTTCTTTAGAAGCATGTGGCAGTTGTCACGTGCCTATCTTTATACTTGGGTTCCAAGCGTGAGAATTTTAATGGTATCAGAGCCAGGTTATGATCTTGTAAACTTTTTGCTATGTTTTGATTTAGAATGAAATCTGCACCCTAGGCATTACAATTCTAGTTATTGTTTATGAAGGTAATTAGGTCATAGATAGTGTTCTTTTGATGATTTGATGAGAAGTGTAAGTGAGGTTCCATCAAGTGATGAATTTGTTAGGTCAGATTCGATGGGATTTTATATTTATGTCTCTTTGGTTTATGCGTATGTGACTTATAAAATGAAAAGCAGGATTTTAATTGATATACTTCTATGTTCTTATACTAGTATTAAGTGGGCGTGTTTTATTCTTGAAATTTTGTAATTGATTAGATTGGTTATTAAAACATCTTCTTCTTATTAAATGGAAAAGAGAGTGAGAAAAGAATAAACAAAGGAAATCTTACTACTGTTTTGTGACTGATCTTTTGAAAACTCATTTGATAGTTTTGCCTAATATAGTCGACCTACCTATGGTTAGTTTGATCTGTAGGAGATTCTCATAGGCTTAATTGTTGAATGATAGTTTACCATATGTCCTATTCAGAATTTGGAGTGCTTTTAGGGAATTGGAAATTGCAAAACTTTATTTAGGGGTTAAAGTTTGATGTTAGAGCTACAATTCCTTGATTTTAGTTTATATGGAGCTAGGAACTTAATAGAAGGTTTGTACTGTGAAGGAAAATCAATCTGTGGTTATTGTAGTTCACATTATATTATATATTATTATATAATTCTAAGGGTATTTAAAGAATTCAGTAATATATCGATGGACTTCCTTGGATTCTAATGTTAACGACCGACTTTCTTTGGATCGTTGTTCTTGTTAGGATTGACCTACATGGATTACCATAGTTTTATTTATGTATGAGGTAGTCCCTAAATGTTTTTGAGACATGTTTTGTTACTTAGAAGTTTGAGGTCCGCAGTTTCTTTTCTATGTTCTTGGAGGATTGTTTAATATCCTAGGGAATAAGTTTTGATGCCATAACTATAATTCTTTGAACTTAACGGATAAAAGTTAATGAATTGGCTCAATAGAAAATGAAGTGGTTAGGACACAAGTACGTGGTAGTATTGAATTGGACTAGTGAACCATATTTTTGATTGGATATTGAAGGAGTTGGGATGGCAAGAGAGTTTATTTTGAACAACTATCACAATTTGAATTATAGTCAATTGTTGTACCTTTTGTTTTATATTGGTAGATGGTTAGTGATTATAAAGTGCAGTGTGCTCTTAAGTTCTAGACGGCTGGGACTATTATTTGCAAGGTAGAAAAAAAAAAGGGGGGGTTGAGATACTTCGTGGACTATTCCCTTATAGCCGATGTATGCTTAGAGATTTGTTTTCATAATATGCCATGTAATTATAAGGAACCCAGCTCTTCAATGAGTTCCAACCCAAGTATCATTTGGAGATTAAGGGTGAATAAATGTTGCTTATTTGAGAAGATAATTTATAGTTAAGATAGAGGTTCCATGAAAGACCTTATATCAATGCTCAATTGATTATTTATGGAGATTTTGGAATTTCTTTTCTTACAAAACTTGAGGAAGAAAAGATATAGTGATATACGCATCTGTTGTAAATTAGTTTTGAACTTAGGAAGGATTGGAACTTTGGATGCACTACTTAATTTTGAGGTATAGTATTAAATGGATGCTAGCATTCAATGGCCTTTGGTAAATCTCAAAATTGTGGATTTCCTTTATTGTAATTTTTGGAGACTACTTAGGCCTTGGAATTTTGTTGAAATTAATAATTGATAGAAAATCAATTATTGGGGTTAATCTAAACGAATGGGCCTTGGAACTTTTATTCATATTAAAACGAACTTAGAGAGCTATTTAGACTAGAGATATGTGTATCTTTAAAGAATCTTATATTTTTCGTAATATGGTTGTTCTTAAACTATGGCTAATTGAGTAAGAGATTTATAGTGGTATTTTATTATGCAACGGAAGCACCGTGGCTCCATTTGCTTTGAAAATTTTTATTTTAAAAATCTTGGGAAGGAAAAGTCTATGCATATGTTGTGAAATATTTTTGAACTATGGTGATGAGTGATAAATTTGTATAGATCGATGCAAATGTGGATTTAGAGTAGCGTAGTGGAAGCGTGATAATTGGTTCAATTTGTGATGAATTCAAAGGACTGAATTCTTATAAGTGGGGGAGATTGTAATACCCGGAATAAATAAATAAATAAAGATTTAAAAGGAGAGGTACTTAAGTAAATTTATTTTGTGGGACCAATTTTATAATTTATCCTTATAAGGGAGTTTTTAGAAAATAAGGTTGAAATCCTAGCTATATATAAGCTTATTAAGTTTTGAGAGAAGTGACTACCCAAATTACTCAAATAAAGAATGTTTGACTGCACAATTGAGGTGATATCTAAGGATTTTAGAAAAAATGCTTGGGAGAAGTTCCTTGCGGTGAGTTAGTTGAGGTAAGTAACCTTATCCTAATTAGTTTTATTTTGCGTATTTTAACTACTGAAAATTGTTTACAGTTGTTACAATTTTATTTCTATTGTATTACTAATTTCAAGAATAATCACAAATATATCTGATTACTGAATATTTGATGTATTTTATTTAATTTTTTTTTAGTATACTGATTCAAAGTAAAGAATAAAGAATTGTCACAACTATACATGAGCATTGAATATAAGATTTACTTTATTTAATTGTTTTTTTTTTTTAGCTATATTGATTTAAAGTAAAGAATTATAGAAATATCACAAATAGATTTGAATATTGAATATATGATTATATATATATATATATATATATGTATTTGAATAAAATATATTTTTGTTAGAAACTATGATTTTATATATATGATTATGAACAATCTGATTATGAATTTATTTTGATACCTAACCAATGAGGGTTATTTATTGATACTTTGATATCCAAACCAATGGGGGTTATTCATTGGTACTATGATACCCAACCAATAGAGGTTATTCATTGGTATTTTGATACCCAAACTGATAGGAGTTATTTATTGGTATTCTGATACCCAACCAATGGGTGTTATTCATTGGGATTCTGATACTCAAACTAATGGGGGTTATTCATTGGTACTCTGATACCCAGCCAATAGGAGTTATTTATTGATACTCTGATGCCAATCGCGGGGATATAGTGTGACCATGGTTATAAGATTGTTCAGAATATGAATTACATTTGAATATTTGAACTATTTTGAGTCCTTAAAATTGCATATGTGATTTTGAAAATGTTTGAGTATTTGAACTATTCTGAGTCATTAAAACTGCTTAACTACTTTCTAAACCATCTATGATATATTTGTCAGATTAAAGTATGTGATTTATTTGCAACTTATTATTTTAAGACTGAATCTTCTTTAGTTATTTTTGAAAACTCATAGCATATTATAACTTTTAAAGACTCATATTACATTTTTTTACTTTACAGATCTATTGCTTGGTAGAATTTATTAGGATTTTGATTACTTATTGAGTTGTCAACTCACCCCCCCCCCCCCTTTTCCCCTCCATTTTCAGATTGTGAAGAATAGCAAGTTTTGGAAGTTTTATTGTTGTGTTGTGAGTAAGAAAAGAAGTTTTGTGATATTGGGATTGGATGGTCTTCTAATAGTTTTATATTTATTGGCCAGTTGGCATTATGTACATGAGGTTTGGATTTTTATTCCTATTAAATTATTAGAGAGCTATTCATAAAAAAATTGTTGAGATATTTTGGATTTATTTGATTTAATTTTTGAGGATAAATTTTAGTTGCTAAGAAGGTCTTGCACACTTGTAGGGTGCTTACTTTATAAGCGTGCGACAGTTGTCACGTGCCTATCTTTATACTTGGGTTCAGGGCGTGACAATGACAGTTCTTCCAATGATCACAATTTTTATATTATAACTTTTCTCATAGTTTTGATGCAGTCAACTACGAATAATAAACAATTACTTTTACATTAATTTATTGTATTAAAGTTAAAACAAGAAAGTTATGACACAAAAATAGCGTCCACAAACTTTCTTGATATATAAAAGTCGAGCCCGTGGAGAAGCAACCAATGGATTAATATACTAAAAAAAAAGTTCACCAAGGAAAGTGACCAATCATATACCGAAACACTTTCATTCACAATTATATACTATTATTAGACAACTGCAACCACAACCCCTCCACAATCTTCATATTTTATTTATATACATTCAATATGGTTGTTATGTGGTCTTCCAAAATCAGCTGACGATAGCAATAGAGAAAACAATTCCTTTGACATCTATGGTCCACAAGTTTCACGCATGAACCACATGAAGATACCTTTAAAAATACCTGGACTATTAGCTTATGTATATAGATAGGACTTTACAGAGAATAATATGTTTATGGACAGGCTTTGAATCAGATAATAATCGACTTGCTTTTGCAGAAACAGAGTGAAAAATAACAAAAAATGCTTCCATCACCTTAACCTTCTCAGCTATCTAGAACATTCCAGAGCTTGAAACTTCTTATCTCCAGTGATAGTTTTAAGCTATAATTAGTGTTCATCGTAACTGTTTTTTTTATTTTTTATTTTATTAAGTGCTCCATCAAATTGTTTATATAATCCAATTCAATGTAATAAACACTTGATATGAGCCTCAATACATACTTGCATAACACACGCTATCCCAATCCGATCCAATTCACATGATTCAAGTATCACAATTTTCCCTATAAAGTCCTAATGTTCTCATCAAGTTCCATGTCGTGGTGCAATAACCCGAGTAACATGACATCATTAATTAGGTCACAACCCAATGAAAACATTAGTCACATTTATGCTATATTTCGAAAAGACTAAATATTTAGTTAAGTGGATCACACACAAGATATGATTCAAATCTATGTTATAATTAGTGCTCCTCTTAACTGTTTGTATAATCTAGTTTGATAACATAAACACTTGATATGAGATTTGATACATGCTCATACAACACACATTTATCCAATCCAATCCAATCCACATAATCCAAGTATCACAATTGTGACCACAAATTTGTAATGTTCTTATAAGATTACACATTGTTAGGTTGGCTTTGATATTATAATCATATATAACCCTAATTGACCTTAAATACACCAGATGAATGACACACCACACCCTTGCTTAATCTCACTCATTGAGAGTTAAAAAAGTAGCCCTTATCACATTATATTACACAATAAACTCTTAGATTAGTAATGTGGGGGGTAGGGGGTGAACTTGATTTAGGGCCGAAGCCTAAATGCTCAGAAGATCATGCTTGAGGAAATGGGCCAAACCCATCTCAATGAGTAGTAAAGGGAAACCTCCCAAGACTATTCTCACGGAGTTCTGAGCATCCCGCCAATCATGAGATGCTTTTTTGAGATCATAAGCACGGGTGACCCCTCAGTAAACAAAAGAAGGACCACGGGAGATCGATTCCAACCTTTTTATTTATCTAGCCGAGGTTACCCTCCTACCAAGACCACCTCAAGAAACCTCCTAAAAGTATAAGAATCACAAAGGTTGTTACCTTCACATTAATGAGATGTTCTGTACCTAATCTCTTCCACATTAAATACACATAGGACAACCTGAACAGTACAAATAACCCCCAAAAGTCATGTTTCATGATGAAAATGGGAGAGAACCAAGGGAGAATGTGACAAGTATCCCCAAAAAATTTGACTGGGAGCAGGCCAGTTGGAGAGATAAGGGAAGGAAAAATGTTTATAAAAGGAGAGAAGGCTACCACAGAGATTGGGTTAAGAAATATCAAGAAAAAGACTTAGAGAAGGGTGTGAGAGAGAAAGTCAAATTGTATTTTTCCTTTCCTTTCTTTCCTTGCCGATTCCCTGTACACCGGGAAAGAAATCCATGTGTCACAAACCTTCTCATCTATAATCCTACTTTCTTAATCAGTTGTTTGAACTTTCCACCATGGAATTTCCACCCTATTCTTGTAATAAATAAATTGTGTGAGTCAATTACCCAAGAATCCTATTGTTTTGACCAAATAGTGTTTTTTTATTGTGTTTCCGACCCCCACAAATAATATTTTAGATAAGTTAATAAGAGTAGACCAATACTTACATTGTCAATACCTTAGCTCATATATGAATGTCCTCCATATAATTAATTCCTCAAATAATTTGAAAACACATTATATATCTTAACATATATAACTAATTTGATTGAAAAAGAGACAATTTAATTCAAATTTATAGCCGTTTTGAGATATACAATCTTGAATATTCTCTCCTACAATAGATCTGATAAATTAGACCCATTTTCTCTGTCTACAAATTTCCATACATAACCTACACTAATCATTTTGTTCGGTTTGACAAATGCTTAGGCTACACGTGAGAACACAAATAGGTTGTGAACATAATGTAGATTTTAAAGAATTTCTAAATATCCTTAGCAATGACCATCATTAACATGATGTTTGTTTTGTTTTTGTTTTCGCTGAGTATCATTAACATGACGTCTATACAATATGGAACAAGTTAATTCCTCTTTTAAGAATATGGAATATTTGGCACTCTTTTCCAAGTATTTGAGCATTTATGCAACAGAATAAAAGGGTATCTAGCATAACAAATCACGTACTAGCATTCTCAAACAACATTGATATCCTATGTTCATCCTTTAGCAGACACATCAATGTTATTAGTTTGGATCTTTTTGTACCTATTGATAACATCTAAAATGTGACTCAATCACAATGACATGCTCACAACCACTCACAAGTTTCTATTTTTGATGGAACAATCACAAGTTTCTAAAGCTAGAAACAACTGGTGGATTGTATTTTCTTTGAGATTGCCAGGACAATCTAGCCAATGGTCAGAAATGCAAAGCTTAAAGAATCATATTCCTTCTGATTTGGAGCGTGAAACATGGACCATCACAAAAAAGATTTGGCAGGGCAGCTAGTGGATGATGTGTAAATCGTCAGTCCTATAGGTTCATCTAGATGGAGCCGAATTCTTGTCACTATTCCTTCTAACACAGAACAAAGGCTCTCCTAAGGTGGTTATCGGTGTGGTGTCTGCCACAATGTCTCCGATACCAAAGTTAGTCTATAGAAACTTTTTGAGAGAAATAAAAAAGTTCTAAATATTAGAGATATCTGTGTAAGAGTATTTTTGGGTGAATCGATGTACCTTTTTGCATCTGATGAGTGTGTATATATATTGCTTCATCGTTTCTAGCTTATAGGGCCTTAATTGTGGCTTTAGTGCTCTTTCCGTAACGCCTCAGGGCTTATTAACACGGGTTTTGATGAGCTTCTAACGGTCTGCCAACTAATTGGTAACTTTCCGAGACATTGAATCCTCTTATTAATGACTCGCCTGCCTTCGACTGTGTCTCGCCAAGGTGGACGAGTATATTTGATGAGATTGTCCAAGAAAAGAGAGTTCGTCGGTCTCATCAGTGTAGAAGAACTCCCCCAGAATTTGAGCTGGGAATTTGTAAACCCTTTGAATACTATAACATTTTCAACAATAATATGAATATGATGAGCATATTGGAAATTGTATCATGCGTCAGCATTAAGGGTATTTTAAGTAATCCATACACATGCAATTCAGAGATGTTTCTACCACATATTTTTTAGTGGCTTGTGTTCAAGATACGCCTAGACATTATTTGATGCATTCCCCAAAAATATTGCATTAAATCTGCGTCAACACAAACTAAATTTATATAAGAAATGGAGGCCTAGGAACACTTGGTGATATGAAGTACTTACGTGCGTCAACAATAATGTACGTATAAGCAAAGTCAGCATTAAGGGTATTTTAAGTAATCCATACACATGCAATTCAGAGATGTTTCTACCACATATTTTTTAGTGGCTTGTGTTCAAGATACGCCTAGACATTATTTGATGCATTCCCCAAAAATATTGCATTAAATCTGCGTCAACACAAACTAAATTTATATAAGAAATGGAGGCCTAGGAACACTTGGTGATATGAAGTACTTACGTGCGTCAACAATAATGTACGTATAAGCAACTGACATCATTGAGAAAAAGTTTCAGCCACAAATTTAAGATCTCTAAAATGTTTGGAGGCCTAGAACTTTCCCAATGATTTGGCTGTCAAAAAAAAAATTTATTGACAAAAAATGAACTTTCACTTGGAATTTCCAAACTTCCTAGCCATTCACCAGCTTGTGGACCAAAGTCTTTCCACAACCAAGGATTTGTGCTGACATTTGGAACTTTTCTGATCATGAAGATCCTAAACACTATAACGGCATTGTTGATGATCCTTCAGAGCATCCACAATAGTGATACTAAATAACTATATTATTATTTTTAGAACCACTAACACTTAAAATATATACTGCAGTAGTAGTGCTATATGTAAAAAATTTTAGCTTCTAGCTACAATGCACAGCCACAACAAGAAACGAAAAAAAAGAAAAAAAAAATTATTAAACTTCTCTCTCTTCTCTCATTAAAAAAATATTTTCTCTTCTCTCTCTCTCTCTCTCTCTCTCTCTCTCTCTCTTCAGCTTCTCTTCTTTCTTCTTTTTTCCTTCTCATTTTTTTTTCCTCTCTAGCCATCTAGTGCCTCCCTCATCTCTCAGCTCGCTGACTAGCTCACCTACTGTCGAGACTCCATCTCCCCAAACCCATCTCGCCGAGACCCATCTCCCCAAGCCCCATTGTCAATCTGTTTTGTTGGATCTTCATCTTCATCTGTTCTGTTGGAGCTTGATTTCTGGGTTTGTCTCTAGTTTTTGCTGGGTTTGTGTTTGTGTTTGTGCTAGGTTTCTGCTGACCCAGCTCACCGACCCACCCCTTCTGTTGACCCAGCTCGCCAACCCACGCCGTGTTTGTGCTGTGTTGGTGATTTTTTATTTTATTTGTGATTGGTGATTTTGTTTGGTCTGGATTGAGGAAAAAGATTAAGGATTTGGGTTGGTGGTTTTTTTTTTTCCCCCTCCTGTGGACTGGTGGTGGTGGATGTTTGTGTTGTGTTGATTTTTTTTTTTTTTTTACTATGGATGTTTTTATTATTATTCTAATGAGTTATTTGTATTATTTTAATCAAATAGCTAAAAATATAGATCCATTGATGTTGGGTGTGAAGAGGTAAAATAGATAAATTGACTTTTGTAGGTGCCAAATAGCTATATTTTTAACTCCACTGCTATGGATGCTCTTACATGGTTACACCAACAATGTGATACCCCATACTAGGTAAATTCTTAACACTTCTCCCTCTTTCTAAGATTATAAAATATTTTTATAAAATTATGGTCAATGCTAGGTATATTGGATACTATCAATTTATAGAAACCGTACATGAAATTTCACACAATTTAAACAAAATCTAAACTAGTATTTATTATAACTTACAAGTTGTAAGTTGTAGTGGTGGAAGCTTACAACTAATTAGCTAATTTACGGGACTCCAAAAAGCAAACAACATAAGCAATAATATGAAAACTATAATTACTTAATTAGGACTCAAGTGATAGTTTGAGTGATAATTGCATTTTTTGTGATACGGCTACCTCATATTTATAGTTTTAACCTCACCTCCACTATAACATTTTTTTTTTTTTTTTTACAATCAAAACCATCTCAGATTACACACATCAATAATATGCATATCATGAAATAATTTTTCTTATTTCACATGTTAAAATAAAATAAAAAATTGTTTTCGGAACATGGATGGAACCACCATTGGACTAGGGGGCAATGCCCCCCACCCCACCTAATTTTTTTTTTAATTATTAATTATATTTTATTATATAAAATTACATTATGTTTTCCTTTAACAATATCATTGATTTTTTTAAGAGTAATGTTATACTTACAAACTTTTTTTATAACATTTTTACAAATTGTTTTGATAGCAAATTCTTATTAGTTCACATATGGATTCATTACTCACATCATTTTCTTACTTACCAGTAACCACTTATCACATTAGTAATTTATAAAATAAAATAAAAACTTATAGTTCTAGCATTTTTCTCATTTTAGTGACCATTAAAAAAAAATTATAGATCTAAAATCTAAAGCAAAATATACAAGCCCAACAAAAATAGCCCAACAACAAAAATTACCAATAAAACTTTTAAAAAAAAAAAAAGATAGGCTCAATTAACTAATTTAATCCAAAATAAATAAACCTGTCCTTTAAAAAATTCTAAAAAAATAAAAAATAAAAAATAAAAAATCTCAGCAACTAAATAGCAGAGTTAGAAGTTGAAACTGCCGCACACATCTAACAGTAAAGCTGCTCCCCCTAACTCAAAGTTCTGACTCCGTCCCTATTTCGGAAGGCATATATTTCTTCAAGAACTTGGAATGCTTTGTTGTACGAACTATATGAGCATTTATGCTAGTGAATAATAAAGTGTTTTGTATACAAATCAAGTGCCCTAAAGACATTCTCTCACAAAAACATTGATATCCTTGTTCTTTTATCCTTTACTAACCATATCATGACAAGTTTGGATCGGTTCATACATGTTCACGGTATCTTCAAAAAAATTTATATATTTATGAAAATCATAGGAAAAATTGATTAATTAGTGATTGCATTTTTTTTTTTTTTTTTTTTTTTACGTAGTGAAATTTACCCAATTTCTAGTGTCTTCTCCTCGCTTTTAAGGACATAAAATTTCAATTATAATGTGAGTTTCTCCACTTTGAATTATTTTTAATGTTTAGTAATTTAAATTTTTCTTATTTATTGAATTGAGGTTTAAACTTAAACATACTTTCATTTTTTATAATTTTTAATTATTGAATTCAAGTTTTTTTCATATAAATATGTTGTGGTAATTAATTAAGCCTTAAAGATTAAAGCTCAACTATTATGAAAACTCCTGTTATATTAGTTACATAGCTATATCATTCAATTAATTTTAGATTTATATGTGATTTTTATAAAAATTTAGTCTTACACAAAGTGCATTCATTATATAACTAAAAGTTTTTTTTTTTTTTAAATCTCTTTTTTTATCATCTATTTTTTATTTTATTTTATTTTTTACTAAATTATTAAAATATTTTATTTAGTTTATATCAGATTCTTGACTAAGTCTTGTGCATCACACAAAGCATTAGTATAAATAAAACTAAAGTAGTTTGGCTTTTTGTTGACCTACTCCTTTATTGTGCCACATAAACTTTTAAGATCTCACAATTTTACACATCAATTTTAATATATATATATATATATATATATAATTAGGTTTAAATTTCATTATATCTTGCCACATTATATTTTATTA